>NW_028251133.1:17500-22500 GCF_964263255.1 Lissotriton vulgaris | reverse complement strand
GATAGATAGAGTGAGGGCGATAGATTGGTAGAGTGAGGGTGATAGATGGATAGATAGATAGATAGATAGATAGATAGATAGATAGATAGATAGATAGATAGATAGAGTGAGGGCGATAGATAGATAGATAGATAGATAGATAGATAGATAGATAGATAGATAGATAGATAGAGTGAGGGCGATAGATTGATAGAGTGAGGGTGATAGATAGATAGATAAAGTGAGGGGGATAGATAGATAGATAGATAGATAGATAGATAGATAGATAGATAGATAGATAGAGTGAGGGCGATAGATAGATAGATAGATAGATAGATAGATAGATAGATAGATAGATAGATAGATAGATAGATAGATAGAGTGAGGGCGATAGATAGATAGATAGATAGATAGATAGATAGATAGATAGATAGATAGATAGATAGATAGATAGATAGAGTGAGGGCGATAGATTGATAGATAGATAGATAGATAGATAGATAGATAGATAGATAGATAGATAGATAGATAGATAGATAGATAGATAGAGTGAGGGCGATAGATAGATAGATAGATAGATAGATTCATAGATAGATAGATAGATAGATAGATAGATAGATAGATAGATAGATAGATAGATAGATAGGAGTGAGGGCGATAGATTGATAGATAAAGTGTGGGGGATAGATAGATAGATAGATAGATAGATAGATAGATAGATAGATAGATAGATAGATAGATAGATAGATAGATAGATAGATAGAGTGAGGGCGATAGATAGATAGATAGATAGATAGATAGATAGATAGATAGATAGATAGATAGATAGATAGATAGATAGATAGATAGAGTGAGGGCGATAGATAGATAGATAGATAGATAGAGTGAGGGCGATAGATAGATAGATAGATATATGGATAGATAGATAGATAGATAGATAGATAGATAGATAGATAGATAGATAGATAGATAGGTAGATAGATAGATAGATAGATAGATAGTGTGAGGGCGATAGATAGATAGATAAAGTGAGGGGGATAGATAGATAGATAGATAGATAGATAGATAGATAGATAGATAGATAGATAGATAAATAGATAGAGTGAGGGCGATAGATAGATAGATAGATAGATAGATAGATAGATAGATAGATAGATAGATAGATAGATAGATAGATAGATAGAGTGAGGGCGATAGATAGATAAAGTGAGGGGGATAGATAGATAGATAGATAGATAGATAGATAGATAGATAGATAGATAGATAGACAGACAGACAGACAGACAGACAGACAGACAGACAGACAGACAGATAGATAGATAGATAGATAGATAGATAGATAGATAGACAGACAGACAGACAGACAGACAGACAGACAGACACAGACACAGACAGACAGACAGACAGACAGACAGATAGATAGATAGATAGATAGATAGATAGATAGATAGATAGATAGATAGATAGATAGAGTGAGGGCGATGGATAGATAAAGTGAGGGGGATAGATAGATAGATAGATAGATAGATAGATAGATAGATAGATAGATAGATAGATAGATAGATAGATAGATAGAGTGAGGGCGATAGATAGATAGATAAAGTGAGGGGGATAGATAGATAGATAGATAGATAGATAGATAGATAGATAGATAGATAGATAGATAGATAGATAGATAGATAGATAGATAGATAGACAGACAGACAGACAGACAGACAGACAGACAGACAGACAGACAGATAGATAGATAGATAGATAGATAGATAGATAGATAGATAGATAGATAGATAGATAGAGTGAGAGCGATAGATAGAGTGAGGGCGATAGATTGATAGAGTGAGGGTGATAGATAGATAGATAGATAGATAGATAGATAGATAGATAGATAGATAGATAGATAGATAGATAGATAGACAGACAGACAGACAGACAGACAGACAGACAGACAGATAGATAGATAGATAGATAGATAGATAGAGTGAGGGCGATAGATTGATAGATAGATAGATAGATAGATAGATAGATAGATAGATAGATAGATAGATAGATAGATAGATAGATAGAGTGAGGGCGAAAGATTGATAAAGTGAGGGGGATAGATAGATAGATAGATAGATAGATAGATAGATAGATAGATAGATAGATAGATAGATAGATAGATAGAGTGAGGGCGATAGATTGATAGAGTGAGGGTGATAGATTGATAGATAAAGTGAGAGGGATAGATAGATAGATAGATAGATAGATAGATAGATAGATAGATAGATAGATAGATAGATAGATAGATAGATAGATAGATAGAGTGAGGGCGATAGATTGATAGATAAAGTGAGGGGGATAGATAGATAGATAGATAGATAGATAGATAGATAGATAGATAGATAGATAGATAGATAGATAGATAGATAGATAGAGTAAGAGCGATAGATAGAGTGAGGGCGATAGATTGATAGAGTGAGGGCGATAGATTGATAGAGTGAGGGTGATAGATGGATAGATAGATAGATAGATGGATGGATAGATAGATAGATAGATAGATAGATAGATAGATAGATAGATAGATAGATAGATAGATAGATAGATAGATAGATAGATAGATAGATAGATTGCGGGCGATAGATTGATAGAGTGAGGGTGATAGATTGATGGATAAAGTGAGAGGGATAGATAGATAGATAGATAGATAGATAGATAGATAGATAGATAGATAGATAGATAGATAGATAGAGTGAGGGCGATAGATTGATAGATAAAGTGAGGGGGATAGATAGATAGATAGATAGATAGATAGATAGATAGATAGATAGATAGATAGATAGATAGATAGATAGATAGATAGATAGATAGATAGATAGATAGATAGAGTGAGAGCGATAGATAGAGTGAGGGCGATAGATTGGTAGAGTGAGGGTGATAGATGGATAGATAGATAGATAGATAGATAGATAGATAGATAGATAGATAGATAGATAGATAGATAGAGTGAGGGCGATAGATAGATAGATAGATAGATAGATAGATAGATAGATAGATAGATAGATAGATAGATAGATAGATAGATAGAGTGAGGGCGATAGATTGATAGAGTGAGGGTGATAGATAGATAGATAAAGTGAGGGGGATAGATAGATAGATAGATAGATAGATAGATAGATAGATAGATAGATAGATAGAGTGAGGGCGATAGATAGATAGATAGATAGATAGATAGATAGATAGATAGATAGATAGATAGATAGATAGAGTGAGGGCGATAGATAGATAGATAGATAGATAGATAGATAGATAGATAGATAGATAGATAGATAGATAGATAGAGTGAGGGCGATAGATTGATAGATAGATAGATAGATAGATAGATAGATAGATAGATAGATAGATAGATAGATAGAGTGAGGGCGATAGATAGATAGATAGATAGATAGATTCATAGATAGATAGATAGATAGATAGATAGATAGATAGATAGATAGATAGATAGATAGATAGGAGTGAGGGCGATAGATTGATAGATAAAGTGTGGGGGATAGATAGATAGATAGATAGATAGATAGATAGATAGATAGATAGATAGATAGATAGATAGATAGATAGATAGAGTGAGGGCGATAGATAGATAGATAGATAGATAGATAGATAGATAGATAGATAGATAGATAGATAGATAGATAGATAGATAGATAGATAGAGTGAGGGCGATAGATAGATAGATAGATAGATAGAGTGAGGGCGATAGATAGATAGATAGATATATAGATAGATAGATAGATAGATAGATAGATAGATAGATAGATAGATAGATAGATAGGTAGATAGATAGATAGATAGATAGATAGTGTGAGGGCGATAGATAGATAGATAAAGTGAGGGGGATAGATAGATAGATAGATAGATAGATAGATAGATAGATAGATAGATAGATAGATAGATAGATAGATAGATAGATAGATAAATAGATAGAGTGAGGGCGATAGATAGATAGATAGATAGATAGATAGATAGATAGATAGATAGATAGATAGATAGATAGATAGATAGATAGATAGATAGAGTGAGGGCGATAGATAGATAAAGTGAGGGGGATAGATAGATAGATAGATAGATAGATAGATAGATAGATAGATAGATAGATAGACAGACAGACAGACAGACAGACAGACAGACAGACAGACAGACAGATAGATAGATAGATAGATAGATAGATAGATAGATAGATAGACAGACAGACAGACAGACAGACAGACAGACAGACACAGACAGACAGACACAGACAGACAGACAGACAGATAGATAGATAGATAGATAGATAGATAGATAGATAGATAGATAGATAGATAGATAGATAGAGTGAGGGCGATGGATAGATAAAGTGAGGGGGATAGATAGATAGATAGATAGATAGATAGATAGATAGATAGATAGATAGATAGATAGATAGATAGATAGAGTGAGGGCGATAGATAGATAGATAAAGTGAGGGGGATAGATAGATAGATAGATAGATAGATAGATAGATAGATAGATAGATAGATAGATAGATAGATAGATAGATAGATAGATAGATAGATAGATAGATAGACAGACAGACAGACAGACAGACAGACAGACAGACAGATAGATAGATAGATAGATAGATAGATAGATAGATAGATAGATAGATAGAGTGAGAGCGATAGATAGAGTGAGGGCGATAGATTGATAGAGTGAGGGTGATAGATAGATAGATAGATAGATAGATAGATAGATAGATAGATAGATAGATAGATAGATAGACAGACAGACAGACAGACAGACAGACAGACAGACAGACAGACAGATAGATAGATAGATAGATAGATAGATAGATAGAGTGAGGGCGATAGATTGATAGATAGATAGATAGATAGATAGATAGATAGATAGATAGATAGATAGATAGATAGATAGAGTGAGGGCGATAGATTGATAAAGTGAGGGGGATAGATAGATAGATAGATAGATAGATAGATAGATAGATAGATAGATAGATAGATAGATAGATA